>NW_027411672.1:270000-277845 GCF_047663935.1 Musca autumnalis
ATAAAACTTCAGTTGAGGCCGAAAGGATTTTCCTGTAAAATGTCGTAAATTACCATATATGCTTGGTAAAATTCAAGAATATTTGAATTTCTCCTACTCATTTCTTAAACCTATGATATACAGTCGTAAATTACCATTCAAATTCGAAACAATTCTTTGTCCTCGAATTTTAATGTAAAATGTCTTAAATTACCATATATGCTTGGGAAAAATTCAAGGTGGTTTGAATTTTTCCTACTGATTTATTAAACCTAAAATATTATACGGTCGTAAATTACCATTCAAATTTGAAAAAATTCTTTGTCCTTTGACATTTTTTTTGTAAAGTATCGTAAATTATGAAAATCACTTGAAGTGAGATGTTCTATAAAATGTGTATAGAAAATCAATGATACCTGGGTTTTCTATAAAAAATCGTAAATTACTCATGCATTTCATAGATTTACAATCAATGGAGTTAGGCAAATGCCAACACAGCGGAATTGGATTATCAAAAGAATTTAATTTTATTTAAATTTAATTTTGAATTTATTTTTAATTGCAATTTTCAAAGTTTCTGGTGGTCCACCGTATAAAATACTATATGTAGCTACTACTGTTTGTGCTCATATGCATGTTGGCGGAGGAATCTCATCTTATCCAAACATATATCATTATTCAAGCTGTTAACAAAACTGAAAACCTATGGCGAATAATCTCTATTTACATACATTGGTGCATCCAGCAGTAGTAATACCCTAAATATTATTACAGTCGTAAATTACCAATAAAGTTTGGAAAAATTCATAGCTTTTTGAATCTATCCTCCATTCTCGCTGTTTATAAATTACCATATATGCTTGGAACTATTCAAGGATATTTGAATTTCTCCTACTCATTTCTCAAACCTAAAATATTATACAGTCGTAAATTACCATTCAAATTTGAAAAAATTCTTTGTCCTTTGAATTTTTCTGTAAAAAGTCGTAAATTACCATAAATGCTAGGAAAAATTCAAGGATATTTGAATTTTTCCTACTGATTTCTTAAACCTAAAATATTATACGGTCGTAAATTACCATTCAAATTAGAAACAATTCTTTGTCCTCGAATTTTAATGTAAAATGTCGTAAATTACCAAATATGCTTGGAAAAATCAAGGTGGTTTGAATTTTTCCTAATGATTTATTAAACTTAAAATATTATACGGTCGTAAATTACCATTCAAATTCGAAAAAATTCTTTGTCCAATTGACATTTTTTTTGTAGAGTATCGTAAATTACCAGAAATATTCAATATCATAGTTTCATGAAATCACTTGAAGTGAGATGTTCTATAAAATGTGTATAGAAAATGAATATACTTGGTTTTTCTATAAATTTCGTAAATTACCCATGCATATCATAAATGTACAATCAATGGCAAGGCAGCGGAATTGGATATCAGGAGAATTTTAATATTATTTAAATATGAATTTAATTTTTAATTTAAATTTTCAAAGTTTCTGGTGGTCCACCGTATAAACTACTGTAGGTAGCTACTACTGTTTGTATTCATATGCATGTTGGCGGAGAACTCTCATCTTATGCAAACATAAATCATTATTCAAGCTGTTTACAAAACTGAAAACCTAAGACGAAGTAATCTATATTTACATACATTGGTGCATCCAGTAGTAATACCCATATTATTACAATCGTAAATTGCCATAAAGTTTAGAAAATTTATAGCTTTTTGAATTTTCCTCCGATTCTCGCTGTTTATAAAACTTCAGTTGAGGCCGAAAGGATTTTCCTGTAAATGTCGTAAATTACCATATATGCTTGGTAAAATTCAAGAATATTTGAATTTCTCCTACTCATTTCTTAAACCTATGATATACAGTCGTAAAATAACCATTCATCAAATTCGAAACAATCTTTGTCCTCTCGAATTTTAATGTAAAATGTCGTAAATTACCATATATGCTTGGAAAAATTCAAGGTGGTTTGAATTTTTCCTACTGATTTATTAAACTAAAATATATACGGTCGTAAATTACCATTCAAATTTGAAAAAATTCTTTGTCCTTTGACATTTTTTTGTAAAGTATCGTAAATTATGAAATCACTTGAAGTGAGATGTTCTATAAAATGTGTATAGAAAATCAATGATACCTGGGTTTTCTATAAAAAATCGTAAATTACCCATGCATATCATAAATGTACAATCAATGGCAAAACAGCGGAATTGGATTATCAGAAGAATTTAATATTATTTTAATTTAATTTGAATTTAATTTTTAATTACAATTTTCAAAGTTTCTGGTGGTCCACCGTATAAACTACTGTAGTAGCTACTACTGTTTGTATTCATATGCATGTTGGCGAGGAAGTCTCATAATTATGCAAACATAAATCATTCAAGCTGTTAACAAAACTGAAAACCTAAGACGAATAATCTATATTTACATACATTGGTGCATCCAGTAGTAATACCCATATTATTACAATCGTAAATTGCCATTGAAGTTTGGAAAAATTCATAGCTTTTTAATTTTTCCTTCAATCTCGCTGTTTATAAAACTTCAGTTGAGTCCGAAAGGATTTTCCTGTATAATGTCGTAAATTACCATATATGCTTGGAAAAATTCAAGGATATTTGAATTTCTCCTACTCATTTCTCAAACCTAAGATATTATACATGAAATCACTTGAAGTGAGATGTTCTATAAAATGTGTATAGAAAATCAATGATGCCTGGGTTTTCTATAAAATTTCGTAAATTACCCATGCATTTCATAAATGTACAGTCGTAAATTACCATTCAAATTTGGAAAAAATTCTTTGTCCTTTGAATTTTTCTGTAAAAAGTCGTAATTACCATAAATGCTAGGAAAAATTCAAGGATATTTGAATTTTTCCTACTGATTTCTTAAACCTAAAATATTATACGGTCGTAAATTACCATTCAAATTAGAAAAATGCTTGTCCTTTGAAATTTTCTGTAAATTGTCGTAAATTACCAAAAATATTTAATATTTAATAATTAATATTTCATGAAATGACTTGAAGAAAATGAGATGTTTTATTAAATGGTCATTCATGTGTTTAGAAAATCAATGATAAAAAATCAATTAATAAAATTTCGTAAATTACTCATGCATTTCATAGATTTACAATCAATGGAGTTAGGCAAATGCCAACACAGCGGAATTGGATTATCAAAAGAATTTAATTTTTATTTAAATTTAATTTTGAATTTATTTTTAATTGCAATTTTCAAAGTTTCTGGTGGTCCACCGTATAAACTACTATAGGTAGCTACTACTGTTTGTGCTCATATGCATGTTGGCGTAGGAATCTCATCTTATCCAAACATAAATCATTATTCAAGCTGTTAACAAAACTGAAAACCTATGGCGAATAATCTCTATTTACATACATTGGTGCAGTCCAGCAGTAGTAATACCCTAAATATTATTACAGTCGTAAATTACCATTAAAGTTTGGAAAAATTCATAGCTTTTTGAATCTATCCTCCATTCTCGCTGTTTATAAATTACCATATATGCTTGGAAATATTCAAGGATATTTGAATTTCTCCTACTCATTTCTCAAACCTAAAATATTATACAGTCGTAAATTACCATTCAAATTTGAAAAAATTCTTTGTCCTTTGAATTTTTCTGTAAAAAGTCGTAAATTACCATAAATGCTAGGAAAAATTCAAGGATATTTGAATTTTTCCTACTGATATCTTAAACCTAAAATATTATACGGTCGTAAATTACCATTCAAATTAGAAACAATTCTTTGTCCTCGAATTTTAATGTAAAATGTCGTAAATTACCAAATATGCTTGGAAAAATTCAAGGTGGTTTGAATTTTTCCTAATGATTTATTAAACTTAAAATATTATACGGTCGTAAATTACCATTTAAATTCGAAAAAATTCTTTGTCCATTGACATTTTTTTTGTAGAGTATCGTAAATTACCAGAAATATTCAATATCATAGTTTCATGAAATCACTTGAAGTGAGATGTTTCTATAAAATGTGTATAGAAAATGAATTATACTTGGTTTTTCTATAAAATTTCGTAAATTACCCATGCATATCATAAATGTACAATCAATGGCAAGGCAGCGGAATTGGATTATCAGGAGAATTTAATATTATTTAAATATGAATTTAATTTTTAATTACAATTTTCAAAGTTTCTGGTGGTCCACCGTATAAACTACTGTAGGTAGCTACTACTGTTTGTATTCATATGCATGTTGGCGGAGAAGTCTCATCTTATGCAAACATAAATCATTATTCAAGCTGTTTACAAAACTGAAAACCTAAGACGAATAATCTATATTTACATACATTGGTGCATCCAGTAGTAATACCCATTATTATTACAATCGTAAATTGCCATAAAAGTTTAGAAAATTCATAGCTTTTTGAATTTTTCCTCGATTCTCGCTGTTTATAAAACTCAGTTGAGGCCGAAAGGATTTTCCTGTAAAATGTCGTAAATTACCATATATGCTTGGTAAGATTCAAGAATATTTGAATTTCTCCTACTCATTTCTTAAACCTATGATATACAGTCGTAAATTACCATTCAAATTCGAAACAATTCTTTGTCCTCGAATTTTAATGTAAAATGTCGTAAATTACCATATATGCTTGGAAAAATTCAAGGTGGTTTGAATTTTTCCTACTGATTTATTAAACCTAAAATATTATACGGTCGTAAATTACCATTCAAATTTGAAAAAATTCTTTGTCTTTGACATTTTTTTTGTAAAGTATCGTAAATTATGAAATCACTTGAAGTGAGATGTTCTATAAAATGTGTATAGAAAATCAATGATACCTGGGTTTTCTATAAAAAATCGTAAATTACACATGCATATCATAAATGTACAATCAATGGCAAAACAGCGGAATTGGATTATCAGAAGAATTTAATATTATTTAAATTTAAATTTGAATTTAATTTTTTAATTACAATTTTCAAAGTTTCTGGTGGTCCACCGTATAAACTACTGTAGGGTAGCTACTACTGTTGTATTCATATGCATGTTGGCGGAGAAGTCACATAAATCATTATTCAAGCTGTTAACAAAACTGAAAGCCTAAGACGAATAATCTATATTTACATACATTGGTGCATCCAGTGGTAATACCCATATTATTACAATCGTAAAATTGCCATTGAAGTTTGGAAAAATTCATAGCTTTTTAATTTTTCCTTCAATCTCGCTGTTTATAAAACTTCAGTTGAGTCCGAAAGGATTTTCCTGTATAATGTCGTAAATTACCATATATGCTTGGAAAAATTCAAGGATATTTGAATTTTCTCCTAATCAATTCTCAAACTTAAAATATTATACAATCGTAAATTACCATTCAAATTAGAAAAAATTCTTCGTCCTATGATTTGTCTGTAAAATGTCGTAAATTACCAAAATGCTTGGAAAAATTCAAGGATATTTGAATTTTTCATACTGATTTCTTTAACTTAAAATATTATACGTAAATTACCAGTCAAATAGAAAAATGTTTGTCCTTTGAATTTTTCTGTAAAAAGTCGTAAATTACCATATATGCTTGGAAAAATTCAAGGATATTTGAATTTTTCCTACTCATTTCTCAAAACCTTAAATATTATACAGTCGTAAATTACCATTCAAATTTGAAAAAATTCTTTGTCCTATGAATTTGTCTGTAAAATGTCGTAAATTACCAAATTGCTTGGAAAAATTCAAGGATGTTAGAGTTTTTCCTATTAAATTCGTTTAATGAAAATGCCGTAAATTATCATATATCCTTGGAAAAATTCAAAGAAGTTTAAATTTTTCGTATTAAATATCTTAATTTCATGAAAATGCCGTAAATTACCATATATGTTTTATTTATTCTAGTCATTTCCCAAACCTAAATATTTTGCATTCGTAAATTACCATTCGAATTACAAAAAAATCATTTTCCCGTGAATTTTTGTGTAAAATTACATAAATTACAGAATATGCCCGAAAAAGTGAAATATCCCTGAATTTTCGTACTGAAATTATACAAACATAAAACTTATTATAATTGTTAATTATTAGCATAAAAGTTAAGAAAAATCATTGTTGTTTGGATTGTTCTCCTCCCGTTTTCACGTTTTAGAAGAAAGAAGTTGTATGCGGAAGGGATTTTTCTGCAAAATGCCTTAATTTACTATAATGCTTGTGAAAAATTTATTGACATTTCTATTTTTGTGCTCAGTTTACATTTTATGCAATTATATTGACAATAGTTATATTAAGTAGTTTATTTAATTAAAATGCAACATTTCCGGTAGTCCATTCTTAAAAGTACTATAGGCGTTGCTGTTTGCACCCACATGCGGTTGAATACGATATTGTTTACCGCTTGAACGCCGTACAACGTCGTTGTAGAAACGTTTTCTACAAATGTTTTATTCATATACATACGTCTATATGTACTTGCGTTGGCACCCATTTCAATTGTCGTCTTTTTAGAGACGTATCTTGACTTGCGTTGGTAAATGTTTCAAACTGTCGTCTTCTTAGAGGCGTATCTTGACTTGCGTTGGTAAAAGTTTCAAACTGTCGTCTTTATAGAGACGAATTTTAATTTCTGTTGGCACCCGTTGTATTTGTCGTCTTCTTAGAGGCGTATCTTGACTTGCGTTGGTAAAGGTTTCAAACTGTCGTCTTCTTAGAGGCGTATCTTGACTTGCGTTGGTAAATGTTTCAAACTGTCGTCTTCTTAGAGGCGTATCTTGACTTGCGTTGGTAAAGGTTTCAAACTGTCGTCTTCATAGAGACGAATTTTAATTTCTGTTGGCACCCGTTGTATTTGTCGTCTTCTTAGAGGCGTATCTTGACTTGCGTTGGTAAATGTTTCAAACTGTCCGTCTTCTTAGAGGCGTATCTTGACTTGCGTTGGAAAAAGTTTCAAACTGTCGTCTTTATAGAGACGAATTTTAATTTCTGTTGGCACGCGTTGTATTTGTCGTCTTCTTAGAGGCGTATCTTGACTTGCGTTGGTAAAGGTTTCAAACTGTCGTCTTCATAGAGACGAATTTTAATTTCTGTTGGCACCCGTTGTATTTGTCGTCTTTTTAGAGGCGTATCTTGACTTGCGTTGGTAAATGTTTCAAACTGTCGTCTTCTTAGAGGCGTATCTTGACGTGCGTTGGTAAATGTTTCAAACTGTCGTCTTCTTAGAGGCGTATCTTGTCTTGCGTTGGTAATCTAATCTAATAAGTTTAAATTAATGAACTTATTAAACACATTTCATAAAAAAAGGAGATAAATACATAATGTATCCATGTTTTCATTTATGTGTTATTGGAATACTACGAATTGTATATGATGTCTATGCGATTGCTTAGAAAATATACAAGGTTATCAATAATAAAGCATAAGTGATAATGTGGTATACGTTTGCTTTATCTTCAAAAGAAATTTTTGCTGATCAATATTGGAATACTACGATTGTATAGATTGTTCTATACAGTTCTGATATTGAGGGCCCCGGGGGAGCGTAAGCCCTGCAAAAATTTTTATTTTTTTTGACTTAGTAAAATAAGTAAAAGGGGGCTCCCCCCTCCCTGTGCACACTCAGAAGGAAATTGACGAAGAAAGAAGAAAATTCGCGGCGTTAGCCGCGAAAAATTTTCATACTTTTGATGTGGAATTCTAGTGGTACGACGAAGATAGATGATGATGAAAGGCCGAACATCATCTCATAGCAAAACACTAACTTATGTGCTTTCCATTCGATTGCATGTAGGTTGGTGTTATTTCATTTAAACAAAAATGAAGACTTGTCTTCACGTTTAAATGGTTCAATGGATGAAATATGCTGTTAAAG